>NW_027466469.1:8492500-8502500 GCF_050575085.1 Anarhichas minor | reverse complement strand
CTCTCCACTGGCTCCCTGTAGCATTTAGGATACACTTCAAAATTCTCACCCTCACTTACAGAGCACTTCACGGTCAGGCTCCTACATATGTAGCTGATGTACTTCACCCATATTCACCCGCCCGCACTCTCAGGTCAAATGCTTTAGGTCTTCTGTCAGTCCCACGCACACGATTTAAGACCCGTGGTGACCGAGCCTTTGAGGCAGTGGCACCGAGGCTGTGGAATGCTCTGCCTGCGACTCTATGCCTCGCAGATTCTGTGTACACTTTTAAAAATCACCTCAAAACGCACCTTTTTAGACTGGCGTTTGAGTAAAACCCATGTCCTAGACCTGCTTTTAAAATATGTTTTTATTTTAAATTTTTTCTGTGTGTATATAAATTATCGGCCCTATGTCACATTGTGTTTTTTATGCTTTTAAATTTCTGCTCTGGGGGCGACCGTGGCTTACCGGGTAGAGAGGGTTGTCCGCCAACCGTAAAGGTCACCGGTTCGATCCTCGGCTGCACCGTGTCCTGTGTCCCTGAGCAAGACACTGTACTCCTAACTGCTCCCCGGGCGCCTGTAATTGGCAGCCCACTGCTGCCTATATATACAGGGATGGGTCAAATGCAGAGAATAATTTCCCCACTGTGGGACTAATAAAGGAATGTTTCTTCTTAAGCACTTTTTGTCTGTGAAAAGCGCTGTATAAATAAATTGTATTATTATTATTATTATTATTATGTATGTGAGCTTTTCCTGACCTGCCACTTAGATCAGGGTTAGCCACAAAAACTACAGATGTAACTGTGTAATTTTTCTCGAGGAGGAAATCCTGTTAACATAAATGTACTTTGGATTTCAAATACAGCCATAGAATATTTAACGAAAGCATTTATGTATGATACGTTTTCTTCAAACTAGAAGCTGCATTTAAGTCCAAAACAAACATATATTAATGTTTATTCTGATTGAGAATTGTTGTGCGCCATTGGTGTTACATAATAAAAGTGACGCTGTAGTAGATTTACCTGTACTTAACAGGAATTAGATTTTGCATGGTAACAATTAAATACTGTATTTTGTATGGTGTCTTTGTGTCCTTAATATCGAATATTGGTGCAAAAGCTCAACTGCAAAGACATCAGCATCGTCCATCACAAAGCCCTAATCTGTATGCTGGCTGCGCTTTATCATTATGTGCCTGAATGCATTGTGTGTACATGTGGGTGAATATACACGTGTGTGTGTGTGTGTGTGTGTGTGTGTGTGTGTGTGTGTGTGTGTGTGTGTGTGTGTGTGTGTGTGTGTGTGTGTGTGTGTGTGTGATGGGGGTTTTACGAGCCCAGACAAACAACACTGATCCGGATTGTGGAAATAAAAACATTTCATCTTCATGGCTGTAAATCCTTTTGACCTTGCTTTGTTCAAATCCTCCTCGTTGCACCGTTCCTGGATTGTTCCACTATTATGATTGTTGTTGTTCTTTCCATTGTGTTTCGCTGCTTATAAATAAAAGATAATATAAGTAAAAAGAGAGTAGCATTTAATTCTAACTGAGATTTATTTTGTGTGCCTAAGAGAGATAGTCTGACTCTGGTGGAATCATGGAGAAGAGAGAGAACAATTAATGGCCCCATAAACAAAATGGAAATACATTTTTTGGAACGTATTGTTTTTCTAAAGCTAAAGGGACACTGGGAGTGAATTTCTGAGATGATCAAAGCCATCCTCTATAACGTGATGGAGAGGAGGCAGGCACAGGGAGAAGTTTGGAAAATAGGTCATAACAATCGAGTCAATACGTGAAAGGCCAAATCTAATAAAAAGCTTCCCCATATAGAATTTCAATATTATTCCATTATCCGGCTGATAAGGACGCTTAGACTGAAATCCAAAATTACACAGAATGTCCTTTATTAGGTTTCACAGGAGAGATGGAGGAATGCTTTCACCAGGCTGCTGATAGTTAACCCTTCAGTGTTCAAAGTGAAATGTAATTCAATTATCTGAAAGGATAATTCTGATGCATTACAACTTATCTTATTCACTCTCCCGTTGACAGCTCGACCATGTTCGACACAGTTGACATAGTGTGTATGCTCAACTGACATTTTAAATTGCCGTCACTGCTTACATATCAACACCTCAACTCTTCATGCTGAAAAAAGCTCCACAAAAGCTTAGTCTCAAATGACAATTCCACTGCTGTCATCACTCACATGCAACAGCCATTTCAGCTCCTTTCAGCTCTGACTTGTCAGATGCTGGTTCAGATACTCTAACAGCTACTTACAAGTCAATACCTGCAGGGTTTAGACTTGAAACTGAAGTTACAGATGACTTACTGATTGCAGCAGCTTTGATGTATTGAGTCCCAGTGAAATGGAGGAGAGAGTGCATCTAGATCCTGTTTCAAATGTTTGAGGACTCATCATGGAATCAGGGGCATTTAAAAAAATGTATCAAATCCAATGAGACTTTGGGCAACTAGCTAGCCACACCGGTCATATAAAACTGCTCTTCACCGCTTGCGGATCATAGTAGTTAAGTGAGCAATGCAGTCCAGGCAACAACCTCCAGTTCTGAAGCCAATGTCAAAGTACTGTTGGAGTTTGATTTATGATAATAGCATAGCAGGTGTTTGGTAAGACTGGCTTTACTACTAAAGAGGCATAGCAGGTGTGTGGTAAGACCGGTTTTACTACTAAAGAGGCATAGCAGGTGTGTGGTAAGACTGGCTTTACTACTAAAGAGGCATAGCAGGTGTGTGGTAAGACTGGCTTTACTACTAAAGAGGCATAGCAGGTGTTTGGTAAGACTGGCTTTACTACTAAAGAGGCATAGCAGGTGTGTGGTAAGACTGGCTTTACTACTCAAGAGGCATAGCAGGTGTGTGGCTTTACTACTAAAGAGGCATAGCAGGTGTTTGGTAAGACTGGCTTCACTAATAAAGAGGCATAGCAGGTGTTTGGTAAGACTGACTTCACTAATAAAGAGGCATAGCAGATGTGTGGTAAGACTGACTTTACTAATAAAGAGGCATAGCAGATGTGTGGTAAGACTGACTTTACTACTAAAGAGGCATAGCAGGTGCGTGGTAAGACTGGCTTCAATAATAAAGAGGCATAGCAGATGTGTGGTAAGACTGACTTTACGACTAAAGAGGCATAGCAGGTGTTTGGTAAGACTGACTTCACTACTAAAGAGGCATAGCAGATGTGTGGTAAGACTGACTTTACTAATAAAGAGGCATAGCAGATGTGTGGTAAGACTGACTTTACTACTAAAGAGGCATAGCAGGTGCGTGGTAAGACTGGCTTTACTACTAAAGAGGCATAGCAGGTGTTTGGTAAGACTGGCTTCAATAATAAAGAGGCATAGCAGGTGCGTGGTAAGACTGGCTTTACTACTAAAGAGGCATAGCAGGTGTGTGGTAAGACTGGCTTTACTACTAAAGAGGCATAGCAGGTGTTTGGTAAGACTGGCTTCACTAATAAAGAGGCATAGCAGGTGTTTGGTAAGACTGACTTCACTAATAAAGAGGCATAGCAGGTGTTTGGTAAGACTGACTTCACTAATAAACAGGCATAGCAGGTGTTTGGTAAGACTGGCTTTACTACTAAAGAGGCATAGCAGGTGCGTGGTAAGACTGGCTTTACTACTAAAGAGGCATAGCAGGTGTGTGGCTTTACTACTAAAGAGGCATAGCAGGTGTTTGGTAAGACTGGCTTCACTAATAAAGAGGCATAGCAGGTGTTTGGTAAGACTGACTTCACTAATAAAGAGGCATAGCAGGTGTTTGGTAAGACTGACTTCACTAATAAACAGGCATAGCAGGTGTTTGGTAAGACTGGCTTTACTACTAAAGAGGCATAGCAGGTGCGTGGTAAGACTGGCTTTACTAATAAAGAGGCAAAGCAGGTGTTTGGTAAGACTGGCTTTACTAATAAAGAGGCATAGCAGGTGTTTGGTAAGACTGGCTTTACTACAAAAGAGGCATAGCAGGTGTTTGGTAAGACTGGCTTTACTAATAAAGAGGCATAGCAGGTGTTTCGTAAGACTGGCTTTACTACTAAAGAGGCATAGCAGGTGCGTGGTAAGACTGGCTTTACTACTAAAGAGGCATAGCAGGTGTTTGGTAAGACTGGCTTCACTAATAAAGAGGCATAGCAGGTGTTTGGTAAGACTGACTTCACTAATAAAGAGGCATAGCAGGTGTTTGGTAAGACTGACTTCACTAATAAACAGGCATAGCAGGTGTTTGGTAAGACTGGCTTTACTACTAAAGAGGCATAGCAGGTGCGTGGTAAGACTGGCTTTACTACTAAAGAGGCATAGCAGGTGTGTGGCTTTACTACTAAAGAGGCATAGCAGGTGTTTGGTAAGACTGGCTTCACTAATAAAGAGGCATAGCAGGTGTTTGGTAAGACTGACTTCACTAATAAAGAGGCATAGCAGGTGTTTGGTAAGACTGACTTCACTAATAAACAGGCATAGCAGGTGTTTGGTAAGACTGGCTTTACTACTAAAGAGGCATAGCAGGTGCGTGGTAAGACTGGCTTTACTAATAAAGAGGCAAAGCAGGTGTTTGGTAAGACTGGCTTTACTAATAAAGAGGCATAGCAGGTGTTTGGTAAGACTGGCTTTACTACAAAAGAGGCATAGCAGGTGTTTGGTAAGACTGGCTTTACTAATAAAGAGGCATAGCAGGTGTTTCGTAAGACTGGCTTTACTACTAAAGAGGCATAGCAGGTGCGTGGTAAGACTGGCTTTACTACTAAAGAGGCATAGCAGGTGTTTGGTAAGACTGGCTTTACTACTAAAGAGGCATAGCAGGTGTGTGGCTTTACTACTAAAGAGGCATAGCAGGTGTTTGGTAAGACTGGCTTTACTAATAAAGAGGCATAGCAGGTGTGTGGATTTACTACTAAAGAGGCATAGCAGGTGTTTGGTAAGACTGACTTCACTAATAAACAGGCATAGCAGGTGTTTGGTAAGACTGGCTTTACTACTAAAGAGGCATAGCAGGTGCGTGGTAAGACTGGCTTTACTAATAAAGAGGCATAGCAGGTGTTTGGTAAGACTGGCTTTACTAATAAAGAGGCATAGCAGGTGTTTGGTAAGACTGGCTTTACTACAAAAGAGGCATAGCAGGTGTTTGGTAAGACTGGCTTTACTAATAAAGAGGCATAGCAGGTGTTTGGTAAGACTGGCTTTACTACTAAAGAGGCACAGCAGGTGCGTGGTAAGACTGGCTTTACTACTAAAGAGGCATAGCAGGTGTTTGGTAAGACTGGCTTTACTACTAAAGAGGCATAGCAGGTGTGAGGCTTTACTACTAAAGAGGCATAGCAGCTGCGTGGTAAGACTGACTTCACTAATAAAGAGGCATAGCAGGTGTGTGGTAAGACTGGCTTTACTACTAAAGAGGCATAGCAGCTGCGTGGTAAGACTGACTTCACTAATAAAGAGGCATAGCAGGTGCGTGGTAAGACTGGCTTTACTACTAAAGAGGCATAGCAGGTGTTTGGTAAGACTGGCTTCACTAATAAAGAGGCATAGCAGGTGTGTGGTAAGACTGGCTTCACTAATAAAGAGGCATAGCAGGTGTTTGGTAAGACTGGCTTCACTAATAAAGAGGCATAGCAGGTGTTTGGTAAGACTGACTTCACTAATAAAGAGGCATAGCAGGTGTTTGGTAAGACTGGCTTCACTAATAAAGAGGCATAGCAGGTGTGTGGTAAGACTGACTTCACTAATAAAGAGGCATAGCAGGTGTGTGGTAAGACTGGCTTTACTACTAAAGAGGCATAGCTGGTGTTTGGTAAGACTGGCTTTTCCACACGTTGACTATGGTGGCGCGCATGTACGCAGTGGCTCGGCACTCTCGGTTTGTTAGTAGCTTTTTGTCCTGTGTTTTTTGTGTGTACTTGTTTGTGCATCACAGGCTCATATACAATACTTTAAAGCCATTGATGCCTGTCTTTTATCTTGTGTATATATTTATTTTATGTTTTGTTTTAGATCAGACATGTCTTGTCTTAATGTTTTTATACATTTTTTACCTGTACTGACTGAGTCGCCAACTTAATTTCATTGTATGTTTTTACAATGACAATAAACATCCTTATCCTTAAGGCTATCATGTAAAAGCCAAGCAAAGGCCGCTGGCGCTGTGAGGACGGCTGAGCTGTGATAAAGTAGAGTCGCATTATGCTATGCGGGATCAAGGAAAGACTTTCAACTCCCACTAGAAAGATAAAGCTGACCATGACACAATGGTTCATGCAATTCACACATTAGAAATCATACAAACCCAACTCACACCCACATGACAGGAAAATAGACACACCTGAGATTTCAAAGGAAAACGGAAGAAGAGCTTACAAGGGCAAAACAATGTCAGGCACTCTATATAAGACTATGTAAGAACAGAATAAATCAGTCATTTTGATAGTCTGATTCCAGTGCGTTCTTCAAAGATCATCAGGACTCCAATGGATATTAAGTATAGAGTTGGAGAACAGTAGTTTAGACTTCATCTACTGGCCCGGTCTGAACCTCTTTTCCACAACAGTACCTTAAACCTGCATTCTCTCTAGTCCTCTACAATGGCGTCACTCATCCACTGTCCAAATATGGTCACTTATGTTAACTGGTTGCAAAAAAACAAGATGGGGGCTGCCAAAGTGTCGAACTCGAGCCTCCAAAACCGCAGTCCATAAACCAATGGGTGACGTCACAATGACTACGTCCACTTCATCCTTCTTGTAACTGTACACTGCTTGAATATTCAGTTTCACTGTGAAATACGTCAGAAGCTAAAGAAACCATTGCGTCACTGGGACTTTGAGACTTCACTTAAAAACACTTTCTGTGCTCCAGTTTCACCTCTCTCTGTAACTGCCACACAATATTCCACTGCAATTGCAAATGATTACTATTAAATTATTTTCCAAAGAAATGTTACGTACTATTTCTAATCACAGATGTAATTTTGCAGACAACCAGCAAGCAGGTGACAAGTGTGAAAATGACGATGCAGAAACCATATCAATCATGGACCAGCGACGAGGCGGATGTGTCTTTTGAGGAGGGGATTCTGAATTTAAGGCTGACCAGAACAGAGACATCTACTGCCTCATTCAGGGCCTGTAGCAACTAAAAACAGATTTTTCACACTTTTCCTGTCACCTCTTCTTAATTTGCCTCATTTTCACAGTTATTGAGGTTTGTTGGGAAAGCAAATATGAACATTTGTTGTACATGTTTTTTGTTCCTCAATATTTTACAGTCGAGTCTTCAGTTACTACAGTACCAGTTTACACTCTTTGTGAAATGCAACAGTGCATACATGAACCAAAGTGCCGTCTAACGCAGTAACATCTTGTACTTTGGCCACGCTCCTGGGCATCTTACATCTTAACGCATTAATAATGCAATGATGCATCTAACCATAATGATTATAATCCCAGATGTACACACATTAACAACCTCATAGGTGCACACATACAGAGCAGCTGCACCTTCAGCAACATCACACACCAACACTGCAACCAGGTATGCACGAATGTCACAGCAGATTGTGTTCTACATTTTATCAGTGTTGGTTGTGTCACTATTCAAATTATATCAACATTGAAGATAAAACAAAGTTTAGAAAGTTGTGCACTAAATCCTCACTGCACAAATAAACATTTCAACATCACCCCAATCTCTGCATATAACCAGTTCCAGTAAGAAGTCCTTCTGGATTCATGGACGCCAGTGAAGACAGTCGAGCCTCCCCAGTTGTATTTCTTGAATACGTTTTAATGCGTTTGATGGCTGAAAATGTCGCTCGACAGAGGCAGCAGATATTGCGATTGTCAACGCCCAACATGTCAGGCTAGCCCACTGACCAATCACGTACTTGTAGGCCAGCTAGCAGGCTCTGACTTGTCAAAGAATACGCCCAACATGTCAAACTAAAGATCTGATTGGTTGAACACTATGACAATCAACAACATCGTCCCCATTCACTTAAACTGCACATGGATGCACTTGTGAGTCTGCAGGCCTCTGGCCTCTGTTCTTACCTAGAGACACAGAGGTGAGATCTGATTGGATAAAAGCTCTACTTAAAACAAGCTGCACTGGAAGCAGAGCAGCTGAGGAAGACAGTAGCTGTGCAATGAGAAAATAAGATAATGGGGAAAATATTTTTATAAATTATAATACATGTAGTGTATTTAAGAAAAATTATTAAGTTATAAAATAGCTATAACTTTGTGATTCTGTTTAGGCCAGCAGAGAAGGCCTTGCAGGCCCCGACGGCCCACCACTACCGCAATCTCATACTCTTCTCGTCTCAATAAAACTAGACTATGCCAAATTAATGATTATGAGACCACCCTAAAAAGTTTGGAGTATGATCAGCAAAATACTAACTTCTCAGATGATAGGGAAAAACAAAATTAATCCATAAAAATTGAATTAAACTCCCTTTTAAGAACCAGAGCAGAATTTCTAATTCACAAATCTAGAAGGAACCATTACTTCAACGGATCCAGACCAAGCCACCTGTTGATTAAACCTACAAAAGGGTGAGTCTGCTCCTATTATATCTATTGACTCTGGCCTGTAAATGATGTCGGACCCTAAAGAGATAAACTCAGAATTTCATTCATTTTACTCTAGAGTAGACTGTATGCTTCCGAAGTTCACTTTGACAAAGCTAAATGTGATGACTTCATACAAAAAGTGACACTCCCAACTCTGTCTTTGGATGAGTCTAATGACTTAGGGGCCCACATCACTCTGACTGATCTTAGAGATGCCATTGCGGGGATGAAAAGGGGAAAATCACCGGGATGGGACGGTATTCCCCTTGAATTTTACTTCACTTTTTGGGATCTGTTAGGTCAATTTCTACTGGGCATGATTAACTGTCCTATTGAAATTAATTGTTTTTAGAAGACATTAATTTAGCTTTATTATCGGTATTACCTAAACCTGGCAAAGATCCTACCCTATGTAGCAATTACAGTCGCCTGTCCACCCTTACTACCGAGGTTAAAATAGTTTACACGCGTTTTGGCATCACGTCTTAAACCATATATGACCAGATTGGTTCACTGTGACCAGACAGGCTTTATTAAGTCACGATTGTCTTCTGGTAATATGCGCCGCCTTCTGCACATTATTCATGCTGCGAAAGATATCGCGTCCCCAAGTGCTGTCCTTAGCTTGGATGCTGAAAAGGCTTTTGATGGGTTGAATGGGATTAGTTGTGGGGAGTATTGGGAAGATTTGGATTGGGGACAAACTTTATTAAATTGATTCAGCTACTTTATAAAAATCCTACAGCTACTATTGTTACTAATGGGATTGCTTCTTCCGATTTCACATTACACGTTCCTGTCATCAAGGCTGCCCCTTTAGCCCCTCTTTATTTGCTCTGTCACTTGAACCACTGGCACAAACTCTAAGAGAACACCCATCTATTATTCCAATTACTTTCAATGACACCAGTCATGTAATTTCTTTATATACTGACGATACTATACTATATGTTGACATGTTAAGCACCTTTGCAGGTTTCAGTTCTTTGTCAGGTTATAAAATAAAATGGACCAAATCAGCTCTTTTACCATTGAATCAACATTTGATACAGAGGTCCCTACCTTCTGATATTCCCTTTGTTAAACATTGTAAATACCTTCGAATTTAAATTTTCAATTCCCTTAATACAATCACCTCAAAAAACGATATGGGCATTTATAAATACATTGAATCTGATCTTAACAGATGGACTCACAGTTCAAAAGCGCTACAGACTCGGGTTTCAATTGTGAAGATGGATATTTTACCGAGGGTCAATTTTTAAACATCTATGTTACCTCTATCTCCACCATCTGATTATTGGAATAAACTTCACTCCTTAATTTCGAAGTTCATATGGGGCGGGAAAGAACCACGGGTTAAAATGTCCACATTACAAAGGCATGAATCTAAAGGTGGTCTTTCAGAAC